>NC_056744.1:269158511-269206011 GCF_019279795.1 Protopterus annectens | reverse complement strand
TTTGGGGCCGGAACGCATGATATGAGGTAAAACCTGATAGCGCTGGGGTGCTCTCAGGAGCCTTGAACCAGGTTTCTGTCACAGCACAGACATCGATGTTCTCCATACTGAGAAGGGCCTCGAGTGCGTGCATTTTGAGATTTAGACTTCTGGCATTGAGCAGCATTACCCTTAGTTTTTTTCCTTTTTGTGTTCTAGGGTGGTAGGTTTAGAATTTGAGCCTTGCCTAAAAAGGCACTATGGGGTGGCAAGAGCCTTTGCCAATATCCGGAATCCCAGGGTGACAGGTGCAAGCCGTCCCTTGCGAAGCAGCGTGGCTTGTCCAGCATGTCATCCCAGGCAGACAGATACTGGATCCCCTTTGAATGACACCAGTGTTTAAGCCAATTGTTAAAGCTGATCATCTTATCTCTGTATTGTGGCATCATTCTTGGTGAAGGTAGGATACTGCTCAAGGTCAGGGTCATACCTGCCTGGGCTACATAATCAGAGAGCTCCTCAATGTCTCTTTTCATGTAGTCCAAGGAGGTACGCCTCAGGTCGCTTACACCAGCGTGGACAATGACTGAGTCATATTTGTACCTGCTGTTGAGAGACCTGAGTGCTTGCGTTATGTGGCGGATTCTAGCGCCTGACAGGCAGCTTACTGTGACCTTCTCCTTACTCAGTCTGGTGAGCGGGACATCAGTGTGTCTGACTATGGAGTCACCAATGACTAGTGTGTCTGGCATTGTGTTTGGCCTTAAGGGCTGTGACTGTTTGACACTCTGACTGTGAGGTCTATGTGTTGCGGTGTTGTGTTCTGAGGTGGTGGTTGTTTGGGTGTCTGCTTTGGTGGCCTCTGCTGTTTTGGTAGATTTTTGATCAGAGCCTCCGAGTATGTCTTTGTGTGTTTATGTGTATGATTTGAGGTTGTAATGGTACTATGTGAGACTGGGTCTATAGTGTGTGTGGTAACCTTCTCCTCCTGACTGGTCTTGCCAGTCCTATGTTGAGAGAGCTCAGCCTCCAGTTTGGCCGTATAGTTGCATCTCTCGCATGTATTTGTGTTTTGTGGGAGGAGGAAAGGGTTGTCAGTGTACATGAGGCAATTGAAACATTGCCTCAATATTCCCAGGTTCACCAGCTGAGCAGGAGAGGACACTAGCAACTGATCCCTCGACATGCTAGAAGGGTAGACGAAAAACTTTAAAAAAGATTCCGGGGACGGGTGACCGAGAAATGGGGGTTGCCTTTTTGGGGTACTATCTATGACAAGAGTGCCGTATCAAGGTAATAAGTACTGTAGGAGCAAGTGCTAGGTTTAATAGATAGAGAATAGTCTACTTGGAGTCAAGTAGAGTTGATCTTTTAGTTATAGGATACGCTGATTTGATCAGTAGTATAGTTCGAGGAAGGTAGTTTTAAGGGAAAATTTGAAGAGTGGACTTTAGGTAGCCCGAATAGTTTAAACCTGCTTAACCGGCACTGCCCTAGTGTGCAACAGTGGCAGCTCCGCTAAATCGCTAAATCACGCTTAACGCTGCTTTATACCAGGGGCTGGAAAAGCTAGAAACTGGCCCAAAACGACCAATAAACTACTAGTTACTGGCTGAAACCTCACAAAACTGGACAAAGGCAGCTCAATGCTTCCCACTCCCACTGGTAAGCAAGGTAGCTTCCTTCCCCAAATAAGGCAAGGAAACAGTACACAGGAACTACAACCAAAGCCCAGGAATCAGCAACTCTGAAACTGGACTAAACTAGTAAAGCAGGAAAGCAAGGTAGCTTCCCTTCCCCAAATAAGGCAAGGAAACAGTACACAGGAACTACAACCAAAGCCCAGGAATCAGCAACTCTGAAACTGGACTAAACTAGTAAAGCAGGAAAAACAAGAGATATTTTTTCTTTTTTTTCTTTTTTTTCACAAAACAGGCAGAAACAGGTACAGCAAACACTTATAAATGCTATGAATCAGCTACTACAGCTTACACAGAAGAATTTGCTACAAATACAGTCAAATAGTAACAAACAAGGATTCCAAGTGCAATATTAAGTTAAATGCAGTAAAACAGCTTCAATGTAACAGAAAGGCAGGCGAAATACAGTTGCTAGGTATTCAGATGTGGAAAGCAACAAAAATATACTTAGTATCAAGAAAAGTCGCTTATTCAGCTCTCTGCAGCCTGGATTACTCTGCTGGCCCACGTGGAGTCTGTGCTGAGTAGGTACAAGCTGAAAGTTTTATACCAGGGGCTGGAAAAGCTAGAAACTGGCCCAAAACGACCAATAAACTACTAGTTACTGGCTGAAACCTCACAAAACTGGACAAAAGGCAGCTCAATGCTTCCCACTCCCACTGGTAAGCAAGGTAGCTTCCCTTCCCCTAAATAAGGCAAGGAAACAGTACACAGGAACTACAACCAAAGCCCAGGAATCAGCAACTCTGAAACTGGACTAAACTAGTAAAGCAGGAAAGCAAGGTAGCTTCCCTTCCCCAAATAAGGCAAGGAAACAGTACACAGGAACTACAACCAAAGCCCAGGAATCAGCAACTCTGAAACTGGACTAAACTAGTAAAGCAGGAAAAACAAGAGATATTTTTTTCTTTTTTTTTTTTTCACAAAACAGGCAGAAACAGGTACAGCAAACACTTATAAATGCTATGAATCAGCTACTACAGCTTACACAGAAGAATTTGCTACAAATACAGTCAAATAGTAACAAACAAGGATTCCAAGTGCAATATTAAGTTAAATGCAGTAAAAACAGCTTCAATGTAACAGAAAGGCAGGCGAAATACAGTTGCTAGGTATTCAGATGTGGAAAGCAACAAAAATATACTTAGTATCAAGAAAAGTCGCTTATTCAGCTCTCTGCAGCCTGGATTACTCTGCTGGCCCACGTGGAGTCTGTGCTGAGTAGGTACAAGCTGAAAGTTTTATACCAGGGGCTGGAAAAGCTAGAAACTGGCCCAAAACGACCAATAAACTACTAGTTACTGGCTGAAACCTCACAAAACTGGACAAAAGGCAGCTCAATGCTTCCCACTCCCACTGGTAAGCAAGGTAGCTTCCTTCCCCAAATAAGGCAAGGAAACAGTACACAGGAACTACAACCAAAGCCCAGGAATCAGCAACTCTGAAACTGGACTAAACTAGTAAAGCAGGAAAGCAAGGTAGCTTCCCTTCCCCAAATAAGGCAAGGAAACAGTACACAGGAACTACAACCAAAGCCCAGGAATCAGCAACTCTGAAACTGGACTAAACTAGTAAAGCAGGAAAACAAGAGATATTTTTTCTTTTCTTTTTTTTTCCACAAAACAGGCAGAAACAGGTACAGCAAACACTTATAAATGCTATGAATCAGCTACTACAGCTTACACAGAAGAATTTGCTACAAATACAGTCAAATAGTAACAAACAAGGATTCCAAGTGCAATATTAAGTTAAATGCAGTAAAAACAGCTTCAATGTAACAGAAAGGCAGGCGAAATACAGTTGCTAGGTATTCAGATGTGGAAAGCAACAAAAATATACTTAGTATCAAGAAAAGTCGCTTATTCAGCTCTCTGCAGCCTGGATTACTCTGCTGGCCCACGTGGAGTCTGTGCTGAGTAGGTACAAGCTGAAAGTTTTATACCAGGGGCTGGAAAAGCTAGAAACTGGCCCAAAACGACCAATAAACTACTAGTTACTGGCTGAAACCTCACAAAACTGGACAAAGGCAGCTCAATGCTTCCCACTCCCACTGGTAAGCAAGGTAGCTTCCTTCCCCAAATAAGGCAAGGAAACAGTACACAGGAACTACAACCAAAGCCCAGGAATCAGCAACTCTGAAACTGGACTAAACTAGTAAAGCAGGAAAGCAAGGTAGCTTCCCTTCCCCAAATAAGGCAAGGAAACAGTACACAGGAACTACAACCAAAGCCCAGGAATCAGCAACTCTGAAACTGGACTAAACTAGTAAAGCAGGAAAAACAAGAGATATTTTTTTTTTTTTCTTTTTTTTTCACAAAACAGGCAGAAACAGGTACAGCAAACACTTATAAATGCTATGAATCAGCTACTACAGCTTACACAGAAGAATTTGCTACAAATACAGTCAAATAGTAACAAACAAGGATTCCAAGTGCAATATTAAGTTAAATGCAGTAAAACAGCTTCAATGTAACAGAAAGGCAGGCGAAATACAGTTGCTAGGTATTCAGATGTGGAAAGCAACAAAAATATACTTAGTATCAAGAAAAGTCGCTTATTCAGCTCTCTGCAGCCTGGATTACTCTGCTGGCCCACGTGGAGTCTGTGCTGAGTAGGTACAAGCTGAAAGTTTTATACCAGGGGCTGGAAAAGCTAGAAACTGGCCCAAAACGACCAATAAACTACTAGTTACTGGCTGAAACCTCACAAAACTGGACAAAGGCAGCTCAATGCTTCCCACTCCCACTGGTAAGCAAGGTAGCTTCCTTCCCCAAATAAGGCAAGGAAACAGTACACAGGAACTACAACCAAAGCCCAGGAATCAGCAACTCTGAAACTGGACTAAACTAGTAAAGCAGGAAAGCAAGGTAGCTTCCCTTCCCCAAATAAGGCAAGGAAACAGTACACAGGAACTACAACCAAAGCCCAGGAATCAGCAACTCTGAAACTGGACTAAACTAGTAAAGCAGGAAAAACAAGAGATATTTTTTCTTTTTTTTTTTTTTTCACAAAACAGGCAGAAACAGGTACAGCAAACACTTATAAATGCTATGAATCAGCTACTACAGCTTACACAGAAGAATTTGCTACAAATACAGTCAAATAGTAACAAACAAGGATTCCAAGTGCAATATTAAGTTAAATGCAGTAAAAACAGCTTCAATGTAACAGAAAGGCAGGCGAAATACAGTTGCTAGGTATTCAGATGTGGAAAGCAACAAAAATATACTTAGTATCAAGAAAAGTCGCTTATTCAGCTCTCTGCAGCCTGGATTACTCTGCTGGCCCACGTGGAGTCTGTGCTGAGTAGGTACAAGCTGAAAGTTTTATACCAGGGGCTGGAAAGCTAGAAACTGGCCCAAAACGACCAATAAACTACTAGTTACTGGCTGAAACCTCACAAAACTGGACAAAGGCAGCTCAATGCTTCCCACTCCCACTGGTAAGCAAGGTAGCTTCCCTTCCCCAAATAAGGCAAGGAAACAGTACACAGGAACTACAACCAAAGCCCAGGAATCAGCAACTCTGAAACTGGACTAAACTAGTAAAGCAGGAAAGCAAGGTAGCTTTCCTTCCCCCAAATAAGGCAAGGAAACAGTACACAGGAACTACAACCAAAGCCCAGGAATCAGCAACTCTGAAACTGGACTAAACTAGTAAAGCAGGAAAACAAGAGATATTTTTTTTTTTTTTTTTTTTTTCACAAAACAGGCAGAAACAGGTACAGCAAACACTTATAAATGCTATGAATCAGCTACTACAGCTTACACAGAAGAATTTGCTACAAATACAGTCAAATAGTAACAAACAAGGATTCCAAGTGCAATATTAAGTTAAATGCAGTAAAAACAGCTTCAATGTAACAGAAAGGCAGGCGAAATACAGTTGCTAGGTATTCAGATGTGGAAAGCAACAAAAATATACTTAGTATCAAGAAAAGTCGCTTATTCAGCTCTCTGCAGCCTGGATTACTCTGCTGGCCCACGTGGAGTCTGTGCTGAGTAGGTACAAGCTGAAAGTTTTATACCAGGGGCTGGAAAAGCTAGAAACTGGCCCAAAACGACCAATAAACTACTAGTTACTGGCTGAAACCTCACAAAACTGGACAAAGGCAGCTCAATGCTTCCCAATCCCACTGGTATGCAAGGTTGCTTCCTTCCCCAAATAAGGCAAGGAAACAGTACACAGGAACTACAACCAAAGCCCAGGAATCAGCAACTCTGAAACTGGACTAAACTAGTAAAGCAGGAAAGCAAGGTAGCTTCCTTCCCCAAATAAGGCAAGGAAACAGTACACAGGAACTACAACCAAAGCCCAGGAATCAGCAACTCTGAAACTGGACTAAACTAGTAAAGCAGGAAAAACAAGAGATATTTTTTTCTTTTTTTTCTTTTTTTCACAAAACAGGCAGAAACAGGTACAGCAAACACTTATAAATGCTATGAATCAGCTACTACAGCTTACACAGAAGAATTTGCTACAAATACAGTCAAATAGTAACAAACAAGGATTCCAAGTGCAATATTAAGTTAAATGCAGTAAAAACAGCTTCAATGTAACAGAAAGGCAGGCGAAATACAGTTGCTAGGTATTCAGATGTGGAAAGCAACAAAAATATACTTAGTATCAAGAAAAGTCGCTTATTCAGCTCTCTGCAGCCTGGATTACTCTGCTGGCCCACGTGGAGTCTGTGCTGAGTAGGTACAAGCTGAAAGTTTTATACCAGTGTGCTGTTGAAAGCTAGAAACTGGCCCAAAACGACCAATAAACTACTAGTTACTGGCTGAAACCTCACAAAACTGGACAAAAGGCAGCTCAATGCTTCCCACTCCCACTGGTAAGCAAGGTAGCTTCCCTTCCCCCAAATAAGGCAAGGAAACAGTACACAGGAACTACAACCAAAGCCCAGGAATCAGCAACTCTGAAACTGGACTAAACTAGTAAAGCAGGAAAGCAAGGTAGCTTCCTTCCCCAAATAAGGCAAGGAAACAGTACACAGGAACTACAACCAAAGCCCAGGAATCAGCAACTCTGAAACTGGACTAAACTAGTAAAGCAGGAAAACAAGAGATATTTTTTCTTTTTTTTCTTTTTTTCACAAAACAGGCAGAAACAGGTACAGCAAACACTTATAAATGCTATGAATCAGCTACTACAGCTTACACAGAAGAATTTGCTACAAATACAGTCAAATAGTAACAAACAAGGATTCCAAGTGCAATATTAAGTTAAATGCAGTAAAACAGCTTCAATGTAACAGAAAGGCAGGCGAAATACAGTTGCTAGGTATTCAGATGTGGAAAGCAACAAAAATATACTTAGTATCAAGAAAAGTCGCTTATTCAGCTCTCTGCAGCCTGGATTACTCTGCTGGCCCACGTGGAGTCTGTGCTGAGTAGGTACAAGCTGAAAGTTTTATACCAGGGGCTGGAAAAGCTAGAAACTGGCCCAAAACGACCAATAAACTACTAGTTACTGGCTGAAACCTCACAAAACTGGACAAAGGCAGCTCAATGCTTCCCACTCCCACTGGTAAGCAAGGTAGCTTCCTTCCCCAAATAAGGCAAGGAAACAGTACACAGGAACTACAACCAAAGCCCAGGAATCAGCAACTCTGAAACTGGACTAAACTAGTAAAGCAGGAAAGCAAGGTAGCTTCCTTCCCCAAATAAGGCAAGGAAACAGTACACAGGAACTACAACCAAAGCCCAGGAATCAGCAACTCTGAAACTGGACTAAACTAGTAAAGCAGGAAAACAAGAGATATTTTTTTTTTTTTTTTTTTTTTCACAAAACAGGCAGAAACAGGTACAGCAAACACTTATAAATGCTATGAATCAGCTACTACAGCTTACACAGAAGAATTTGCTACAAATACAGTCAAATAGTAACAAACAAGGATTCCAAGTGCAATATTAAGTTAAATGCAGTAAAACAGCTTCAATGTAACAGAAAGGCAGGCGAAATACAGTTGCTAGGTATTCAGATGTGGAAAGCAACAAAAATATACTTAGTATCAAGAAAAGTCGCTTATTCAGCTCTCTGCAGCCTGGATTACTCTGCTGGCCCACGTGGAGTCTGTGCTGAGTAGGTACAAGCTGAAAGTTTTATACCAGGGGCTGGAAAAGCTAGAAACTGGCCCAAAACGACCAATAAACTACTAGTTACTGGCTGAAACCTCACAAAACTGGACAAAGGCAGCTCAATGCTTCCCACTCCCACTGGTAAGCAAGGTAGCTTCCTTCCCCAAATAAGGCAAGGAAACAGTACACAGGAACTACAACCAAAGCCCAGGAATCAGCAACTCTGAAACTGGACTAAACTAGTAAAGCAGGAAAGCAAGGTAGCTTCCTTCCCCAAATAAGGCAAGGAAACAGTACACAGGAACTACAACCAAAGCCCAGGAATCAGCAACTCTGAAACTGGACTAAACTAGTAAAGCAGGAAAACAAGAGATATTTTTTCTTTTTTTTTTTTTTTCACAAAACAGGCAGAAACAGGTACAGCAAACACTTATAAATGCTATGAATCAGCTACTACAGCTTACACAGAAGAATTTGCTACAAATACAGTCAAATAGTAACAAACAAGGATTCCAAGTGCAATATTAAGTTAAATGCAGTAAAACAGCTTCAATGTAACAGAAAGGCAGGCGAAATACAGTTGCTAGGTATTCAGATGTGGAAAGCAACAAAAATATACTTAGTATCAAGAAAAGTCGCTTATTCAGCTCTCTGCAGCCTGGATTACTCTGCTGGCCCACGTGGAGTCTGTGCTGAGTAGGTACAAGCTGAAAGTTTTATACCAGGGGCTGGAAAAGCTAGAAACTGGCCCAAAACGACCAATAAACTACTAGTTACTGGCTGAAACCTCACAAAACTGGACAAAAGGCAGCTCAATGCTTCCCACTCCCACTGGTAAGCAAGGTAGCTTCCTTTCCCCAAATAAGGCAAGGAAACAGTACACAGGAACTACAACCAAAGCCCAGGAATCAGCAACTCTGAAACTGGACTAAACTAGTAAAGCAGGAAAGCAAGGTAGCTTCCTTCCCCAAATAAGGCAAGGAAACAGTACACAGGAACTACAACCAAAGCCCAGGAATCAGCAACTCTGAAACTGGACTAAACTAGTAAAGCAGGAAAACAAGAGATATTTTTTTTTTTTTTTCTTTTTTTCACAAAACAGGCAGAAACAGGTACAGCAAACACTTATAAATGCTATGAATCAGCTACTACAGCTTACACAGAAGAATTTGCTACAAATACAGTCAAATAGTAACAAACAAGGATTCCAAGTGCAATATTAAGTTAAATGCAGTAAAAACAGCTTCAATGTAACAGAAAGGCAGGCGAAATACAGTTGCTAGGTATTCAGATGTGGAAAGCAACAAAAATATACTTAGTATCAAGAAAAGTCGCTTATTCAGCTCTCTGCAGCCTGGATTACTCTGCTGGCCCACGTGGAGTCTGTGCTGAGTAGGTACAAGCTGAAAGTTTTATACCAGGGGCTGGAAAAGCTAGAAACTGGCCCAAAACGACCAATAAACTACTAGTTACTGGCTGAAACCTCACAAAACTGGACAAAGGCAGCTCAATGCTTCCCACTCCCACTGGTAAGCAAGGTAGCTTCCTTCCCCAAATAAGGCAAGGAAACAGTACACAGGAACTACAACCAAAGCCCAGGAATCAGCAACTCTGAAACTGGACTAAACTAGTAAAGCAGGAAAGCAAGGTAGCTTCCTTCCCCAAATAAGGCAAGGAAACAGTACACAGGAACTACAACCAAAGCCCAGGAATCAGCAACTCTGAAACTGGACTAAACTAGTAAAGCAGGAAAACAAGAGATATTTGTTTCTTTTTTTTTTTTTTTCACAAAACAGGCAGAAACAGGTACAGCAAACACTTATAAATGCTATGAATCAGCTACTACAGCTTACACAGAAGAATTTGCTACAAATACAGTCAAATAGTAACAAACAAGGATTCCAAGTGCAATATTAAGTTAAATGCAGTAAAACAGCTTCAATGTAACAGAAAGGCAGGCGAAATACAGTTGCTAGGTATTCAGATGTGGAAAGCAACAAAAATATACTTAGTATCAAGAAAAGTCGCTTATTCAGCTCTCTGCAGCCTGGATTACTCTGCTGGCCCACGTGGAGTCTGTGCTGAGTAGGTACAAGCTGAAAGTTTTATACCAGGGGCTGGAAAAGCTAGAAACTGGCCCAAAACGACCAATAAACTACTAGTTACTGGCTGAAACCTCACAAAACTGGACAAAAGGCAGCTCAATGCTTCCCACTCCCACTGGTAAGCAAGGTAGCTTCCCTTCCCCCAAATAAGGCAAGGAAACAGTACACAGGAACTACAACCAAAGCCCAGGAATCAGCAACTCTGAAACTGGACTAAACTAGTAAAGCAGGAAAGCAAGGTAGCTTCCTTTCCCCCAAATAAGGCAAGGAAACAGTACACAGGAACTACAACCAAAGCCCAGGAATCAGCAACTCTGAAACTGGACTAAACTAGTAAAGCAGGAAAAACAAGAGATTTTTTTTTCTTTTTTTTCTTTTTTTTCACAAAACAGGCAGAAACAGGTACAGCAAACACTTATAAATGCTATGAATCAGCTACTACAGCTTACACAGAAGAATTTGCTACAAATACAGTCAAATAGTAACAAACAAGGATTCCAAGTGCAATATTAAGTTAAATGCAGTAAAAACAGCTTCAATGTAACAGAAAGGCAGGCGAAATACAGTTGCTAGGTATTCAGATGTGGAAAGCAACAAAAAATATACTTAGTATCAAGAAAAGTCGCTTATTCAGCTCTCTGCAGCCTGGATTACTCTGCTGGCCCACGTGGAGTCTGTGCTGAGTAGGTACAAGCTGAAAGTTTTATACCAGGGGCTGGAAAAGCTAGAAACTGGCCCAAAACGACCAATAAACTACTAGTTACTGGCTGAAACCTCACAAAACTGGACAAAGGCAGCTCAATGCTTCCCACTCCCACTGGTAAGCAAGGTAGCTTCCTTCCCCAAATAAGGCAAGGAAACAGTACACAGGAACTACAACCAAAGCCCAGGAATCAGCAACTCTGAAACTGGACTAAACTAGTAAAGCAGGAAAGCAAGGTAGCTTCCTTCCCCAAATAAGGCAAGGAAACAGTACACAGGAACTACAACCAAAGCCCAGGAATCAGCAACTCTGAAACTGGACTAAACTAGTAAAGCAGGAAAACAAGAGATATTTTTTTCTTTTTTTTTTTTTTTCACAAAACAGGCAGAAACAGGTACAGCAAACACTTATAAATGCTATGAATCAGCTACTACAGCTTACACAGAAGAATTTGCTACAAATACAGTCAAATAGTAACAAACAAGGATTCCAAGTGCAATATTAAGTTAAATGCAGTAAAAACAGCTTCAATGTAACAGAAAGGCAGGCGAAATACAGTTGCTAGGTATTCAGATGTGGAAAGCAACAAAAATATACTTAGTATCAAGAAAAGTCGCTTATTCAGCTCTCTGCAGCCTGGATTACTCTGCTGGCCCACGTGGAGTCTGTGCTGAGTAGGTACAAGCTGAAAGTTTTATACCAGGGGCTGGAAAAGCTAGAAACTGGCCCAAAACGACCAATAAACTACTAGTTACTGGCTGAAACCTCACAAAACTGGACAAAGGCAGCTCAATGCTTCCCACTCCCACTGGTAAGCAAGGTAGCTTCCCTTCCCCAAATAAGGCAAGGAAACAGTACACAGGAACTACAACCAAAGCCCAGGAATCAGCAACTCTGAAACTGGACTAAACTAGTAAAGCAGGAAAGAAGGTAGCTTCCTTCCCCAAATAAGGCAAGGAAACAGTACACAGGAACTACAACCAAAGCCCAGGAATCAGCAACTCTGAAACTGGACTAAACTAGTAAAGCAGGAAAACAAGAGATATTTTTTCTTTTTTTTCTTTTTTTCACAAAACAGGCAGAAACAGGTACAGCAAACACTTATAAATGCTATGAATCAGCTACTACAGCTTACACAGAAGAATTTGCTACAAATACAGTCAAATAGTAACAAACAAGGATTCCAAGTGCAATATTAAGTTAAATGCAGTAAAACAGCTTCAATGTAACAGAAAGGCAGGCGAAATACAGTTGCTAGGTATTCAGATGTGGAAAGCAACAAAAATATACTTAGTATCAAGAAAAGTCGCTTATTCAGCTCTCTGCAGCCTGGATTACTCTGCTGGCCCACGTGGAGTCTGTGCTGAGTAGGTACAAGCTGAAAGTTTTATACCAGGGGCTGGAAAAGCTAGAAACTGGCCCAAAACGACCAATAAACTACTAGTTACTGGCTGAAACCTCACAAAACTGGACAAAGGCAGCTCAATGCTTCCCACTCCCACTGGTAAGCAAGGTAGCTTCCTTCCCCAAATAAGGCAAGGAAACAGTACACAGGAACTACAACCAAAGCCCAGGAATCAGCAACTCTGAAACTGGACTAAACTAGTAAAGCAGGAAAGCAAGGTAGCTTCCTTCCCCAAATAAGGCAAGGAAACAGTACACAGGAACTACAACCAAAGCCCAGGAATCAGCAACTCTGAAACTGGACTAAACTAGTAAAGCAGGAAAACAAGAGATATTTTTTCTTTTTTTTCTTTTTTTCACAAAACAGGCAGAAACAGGTACAGCAAACACTTATAAATGCTATGAATCAGCTACTACAGCTTACACAGAAGAATTTGCTACAAATACAGTCAAATAGTAACAAACAAGGATTCCAAGTGCAATATTAAGTTAAATGCAGTAAAACAGCTTCAATGTAACAGAAAGGCAGGCGAAATACAGTTGCTAGGTATTCAGATGTGGAAAGCAACAAAAATATACTTAGTATCAAGAAAAGTCGCTTATTCAGCTCTCTGCAGCCTGGATTACTCTGCTGGCCCACGTGGAGTCTGTGCTGAGTAGGTACAAGCTGAAAGTTTTATACCAGGGGCTGGAAAAGCTAGAAACTGGCCCAAAACGACCAATAAACTACTAGTTACTGGCTGAAACCTCACAAAACTGGACAAAGGCAGCTCAATGCTTCCCACTCCCACTGGTAAGCAAGGTAGCTTCCCTTCCCCAAATAAGGCAAGGAAACAGTACACAGGAACTACAACCAAAGCCCAGGAATCAGCAACTCTGAAACTGGACTAAACTAGTAAAGCAGGAAAGCAAGGTAGCTTCCTTCCCCAAATAAGGCAAGGAAACAGTACACAGGAACTACAACCAAAGCCCAGGAATCAGCAACTCTGAAACTGGACTAAACTAGTAAAGCAGGAAAACAAGAGATATTTTTTTTTTTTTTTTTTTTTCACAAAACAGGCAGAAACAGGTACAGCAAACACTTATAAATGCTATGAATCAGCTACTACAGCTTACACAGAAGAATTTGCTACAAATACAGTCAAATAGTAACAAACAAGGATTCCAAGTGCAATATTAAGTTAAATGCAGTAAAACAGCTTCAATGTAACAGAAAGGCAGGCGAAATACAGTTGCTAGGTATTCAGATGTGGAAAGCAACAAAAATATACTTAGTATCAAGAAAAGTCGCTTATTCAGCTCTCTGCAGCCTGGATTACTCTGCTGGCCCACGTGGAGTCTGTGCTGAGTAGGTACAAGCTGAAAGTTTTATACCAGGGGCTGGAAAGCTAGAAACTGGCCCAAAACGACCAATAAACTACTAGTTACTGGCTGAAACCTCACAAAACTGGACAAAGGCAGCTCAATGCTTCCCACTCCCACTGGTAAGCAAGGTAGCTTCCCTTCCCCAAATAAGGCAAGGAAACAGTACACAGGAACTACAACCAAAGCCCAGGAATCAGCAACTCTGAAACTGGACTAAACTAGTAAAGCAGGAAAGCAAGGTAGCTTCCCTTCCCCCAAATAAGGCAAGGAAACAGTACACAGGAACTACAACCAAAGCCCAGGAATCAGCAACTCTGAAACTGGACTAAACTAGTAAAGCAGGAAAACAAGAGATATTTTTTTCTTTTTTTTTTTCACAAAACAGGCAGAAACAGGTACAGCAAACACTTATAAATGCTATGAATCAGCTACTACAGCTTACACAGAAGAATTTGCTACAAATACAGTCAAATAGTAACAAACAAGGATTCCAAGTGCAATATTAAGTTAAATGCAGTAAAACAGCTTCAATGTAACAGAAAGGCAGGCGAAATACAGTTGCTAGGTATTCAGATGTGGAAAGCAACAAAAATATACTTAGTATCAAGAAAAGTCGCTTATTCAGCTCTCTGCAGCCTGGATTACTCTGCTGGCCCACGTGGAGTCTGTGCTGAGTAGGTACAAGCTGAAAGTTTTATACCAGGGGCTGGAAAAGCTAGAAACTGGCCCAAAACGACCAATAAACTACTAGTTACTGGCTGAAACCTCACAAAACTGGACAAAGGCAGCTCAATGCTTCCCACTCCCACTGGTAAGCAAGGTAGCTTCCTTCCCCAAATAAGGCAAGGAAACAGTACACAGGAACTACAACCAAAGCCCAGGAATCAGCAACTCTGAAACTGGACTAAACTAGTAAAGCAGGAAAGCAAGGTAGCTTCCTTCCCCAAATAAGGCAAGGAAACAGTACACAGGAACTACAACCAAAGCCCAGGAATCAGCAACTCTGAAACTGGACTAAACTAGTAAAGCAGGAAAACAAGAGATATTTTTTTCTTTTTTTTCTTTTTTTCACAAAACAGGCAGAAACAGGTACAGCAAACACTTATAAATGCTATGAATCAGCTACTACAGCTTACACAGAAGAATTTGCTACAAATACAGTCAAATAGTAACAAACAAGGATTCCAAGTGCAATATTAAGTTAAATGCAGTAAAAACAGCTTCAATGTAACAGAAAGGCAGGCGAAATACAGTTGCTAGGTATTCAGATGTGGAAAGCAACAAAAATATACTTAGTATCAAGAAAAGTCGCTTATTCAGCTCTCTGCAGCCTGGATTACTCTGCTGGCCCACGTGGAGTCTGTGCTGAGTAGGTACAAGCTGAAAGTTTTATACCAGGGGCTGGAAAGCTAGAAACTGGCCCAAAACGACCAATAAACTACTAGTTACTGGCTGAAACCTCACAAAACTGGACAAAGGCAGCTCAATGCTTCCCACTCCCACTGGTAAGCAAGGTAGCTTCCTTCCCCAAATAAGGCAAGGAAACAGTACACAGGAACTACAACCAAAGCCCAGGAATCAGCAACTCTGAAACTGGACTAAACTAGTAAAGCAGGAAAGCAAGGTAGCTTCCTTCCCCAAATAAGGCAAGGAAACAGTACACAGGAACTACAACCAAAGCCCAGGAATCAGCAACTCTGAAACTGGACTAAACTAGTAAAGCAGGAAAACAAGAGATATTTTTTTCTTTTTTTTTTTTTTCACAAAACAGGCAGAAACAGGTACAGCAAACACTTATAAATGCTATGAATCAGCTACTACAGCTTACACAGAAGAATTTGCTACAAATACAGTCAAATAGTAACAAACAAGGATTCCAAGTGCAATATTAAGTTAAATGCAGTAAAAACAGCTTCAATGTAACAGAAAGGCAGGCGAAATACAGTTGCTAGGTATTCAGATGTGGAAAGCAACAAAAATATACTTAGTATCAAGAAAAGTCGCTTATTCAGCTCTCTGCAGCCTGGATTACTCTGCTGGCCCACGTGGAGTCTGTGCTGAGTAGGTACAAGCTGAAAGTTTTATACCAGGGGCTGGAAAGCTAGAAACTGGCCCAAAACGACCAATAAACTACTAGTTACTGGCTGAAACCTCACAAAACTGGACAAAGGCAGCTCAATGCTTCCCACTCCCACTGGTAAGCAAGGTAGCTTCCTTCCCCAAATAAGGCAAGGAAACAGTACACAGGAACTACAACCAAAGCCCAGGAATCAGCAACTCTGAAACTGGACTAAACTAGTAAAGCAGGAAAGCAAGGTAGCTTCCTTCCCCAAATAAGGCAAGGAAACAGTACACAGGAACTACAACCAAAGCCCAGGAATCAGCAACTCTGAAACTGGACTAAACTAGTAAAGCAGGAAAACAAGAGATATTTTTTCTTTTTTTTTTTTTTCACAAAACAGGCAGAAACAGGTACAGCAAACACTTATAAATGCTATGAATCAGCTACTACAGCTTACACAGAAGAATTTGCTACAAATACAGTCAAATAGTAACAAACAAGGATTCCAAGTGCAATATTAAGTTAAATGCAGTAAAAACAGCTTCAATGTAACAGAAAGGCAGGCGAAATACAGTTGCTAGGTATTCAGATGTGGAAAGCAACAAAAATATACTTAGTATCAAGAAAAGTCGCTTATTCAGCTCTCTGCAGCCTGGATTACTCTGCTGGCCCACGTGGAGTCTGTGCTGAGTAGGTACAAGCTGAAAGTTTTATACCAGGGGCTGGAAAGCTAGAAACTGGCCCAAAACGACCAATAAACTACTAGTTACTGGCTGAAACCTCACAAAACTGGACAAAAGGCAGCTCAATGCTTCCCACTCCCACTGGTAAGCAAGGTAGCTTCCCTTCCCCCAAATAAGGCAAGGAAACAGTACACAGGAACTACAACCAAAGCCCAGGAATCAGCAACTCTGAAACTGGACTAAACTAGTAAAGCAGGAAAGCAAGGTAGCTTCCCTTCCCCCAAATAAGGCAAGGAAACAGTACACAGGAACTACAACCAAAGCCCAGGAATCAGCAACTCTGAAACTGGACTAAACTAGTAAAGCAGGAAAACAAGAGATATTTTTTCTTTTTTTTCTTTTTTTTCACAAAACAGGCAGAAACAGGTACAGCAAACACTTATAAATGCTATGAATCAGCTACTACAGCTTACACAGAAGAATTTGCTACAAATACAGTCAAATAGTAACAAACAAGGATTCCAAGTGCAATATTAAGTTAAATGCAGTAAAACAGCTTCAATGTAACAGAAAGGCAGGCGAAATACAGTTGCTAGGTATTCAGATGTGGAAAGCAACAAAAATATACTTAGTATCAAGAAAAGTCGCTTATTCAGCTCTCTGCAGCCTGGATTACTCTGCTGGCCCACGTGGAGTCTGTGCTGAGTAGGTACAAGCTGAAAGTTTTATACCAGGGGCTGGAAAAGCTAGAAACTGGCCCAAAACGACCAATAAACTACTAGTTACTGGCTGAAACCTCACAAAACTGGACAAAGGCAGCTCAATGCTTCCCACTCCCACTGGTAAGCAAGGTAGCTTCCCTTCCCCCAAATAAGGCAAGGAAACAGTACACAGGAACTACAACCAAAGCCCAGGAATCAGCAACTCTGAAACTGGACTAAACTAGTAAAGCAGGAAAGCAAGGTAGCTTCCTTCCCCAAATAAGGCAAGGAAACAGTACACAGGAACTACAACCAAAGCCCAGGAATCAGCAACTCTGAAACTGGACTAAACTAGTAAAGCAGGAAAAACAAGAGATATTTTTTCTTTTTTTTTCTTTTTTTTCACAAAACAGGCAGAAACAGGTACAGCAAACACTTATAAATGCTATGAATCAGCTACTACAGCTTACACAGAAGAATTTGCTACAAATACAGTCAAATAGTAACAAACAAGGATTCCAAGTGCAATATTAAGTTAAATGCAGTAAAACAGCTTCAATGTAACAGAAAGGCAGGCGAAATACAGTTGCTAGGTATTCAGATGTGGAAAGCAACAAAAATATACTTAGTATCAAGAAAAGTCGCTTATTCAGCTCTCTGCAGCCTGGATTACTCTGCTGGCCCACGTGGAGTCTGTGCTGAGTAGGTACAAGCTGAAAGATTTATACCAGGGGCTGGAAAAGCTAGAAACTGGCCCAAAACGACCAATAAACTACTAGTTACTGGCTGAAACCTCACAAAACTGGACAAAGGCAGCTCAATGCTTCCCACTCCCACTGGTAAGCAAGGTAGCTTCCTTCCCCAAATAAGGCAAGGAAACAGTACACAGGAACTACAACCAAAGCCCAGGAATCAGCAACTCTGAAACTGGACTAAACTAGTAAAGCAGGAAAGCAAGGTAGCTTCCTTCCCCAAATAAGGCAAGGAAACAGTACACAGGAACTACAACCAAAGCCCAGGAATCAGCAACTCTGAAACTGGACTAAACTAGTAAAGCAGGAAAACAAGAGATATTTTTTTTTTTTTTCTTTTTTTCACAAAACAGGCAGAAACAGGTACAGCAAACACTTATAAATGCTATGAATCAGCTACTACAGCTTACACAGAAGAATTTGCTACAAATACAGTCAAATAGTAACAAACAAGGATTCCAAGTGCAATATTAAGTTAAATGCAGTAAAACAGCTTCAATGTAACAGAAAGGCAGGCGAAATACAGTTGCTAGGTATTCAGATGTGGAAAGCAACAAAAATATACTTAGTATCAAGAAAAGTCGCTTATTCAGCTCTCTGCAGCCTGGATTACTCTGCTGGCCCACGTGGAGTCTGTGCTGAGTAGGTACAAGCTGAAAGTTTTATACCAGGGGCTGGAAAAGCTAGAAACTGGCCCAAAACGACCAATAAACTACTAGTTACTGGCTGAAACCTCACAAAACTGGACAAAAGGCAGCTCAATGCTTCCCACTCCCACTGGTAAGCAAGGTAGCTTCGCTTCCGACAAATAAGGCAAGGAAACAGTACACAGGAACTACAACCAAAGCCCAGGAATCAGCAACTCTGAAACTGGACTAAACTAGTAAAGCAGGAAAGCAAGGTAGCTTCCCTTCCCCCAAATAAGGCAAGGAAACAGTACACAGGAACTACAACCAAAGCCCAGGAATCAGCAACTCTGAAACTGGACTAAACTAGTAAAGCAGGAAAAACAAGAGATATTGTTTTCTTTTTTTTTTTTTTTTCACAAAACAGGCAGAAACAGGTACAGCAAACACTTTTAAATGTTATGAATCAGCTACTACAGCTTACACAGAAGAATTTGCTACAAATACAGTCAAATAGTAACAAACAAGGATTCCAAGTGCAATATTAAGTTAAATGCAGTAAAAACAGCTTCAATGTAACAGAAAGGCAGGCGAAATACAGTTGCTAGGTATTCAGATGTGGAAAGCAACAAAAAATATACTTAGTATCAAGAAAAGTCGCTTATTCAGCTCTCTGCAGCCTGGATTACTCTGCTGGCCCACGTGGAGTCTGTGCTGAGTAGGTACAAGCTGAAAGTTTTATACCAGGGGGCTGGAAAAAGCTAGAAACTGGCCCAAAATGACCAATAAACTACTAGTTACTGGCTGAAACCTCACAAAACTGGACAAAGGCAGCTCAATGCTTCCCACTCCCACTGGTAAGCAAGGTAGCTTCCTTCCCCAAATAAGGCAAGGAAACAGTACACAGGAACTACAACCAAAGCCCAGGAATCAGCAACTCTGAAACTGGACTAAACTAGTAAAGCAGGAAAGCAAGGTAGCTTCCTTCCCCAAATAAGGCAAGGAAACAGTACACAGGAACTACAACCAAAGCCCAGGAATCAGCAACTCTGAAACTGGACTAAACTAGTAAAGCAGGAAAAACAAGAGATATTTTTTTTTTCTTTTTTTCACAAAACAGGCAGAAACAGGTACAGCAAACACTTATAAATGCTATGAATCAGCTACTACAGCTTACACAGAAGAATTTGCTACAAATACAGTCAAATAGTAACAAACAAGGATTCCAAGTGCAATATTAAGTTAAATGCAGTAAAAACAGCTTCAATGTAACAGAAAGGCAGGCGAAATACAGTTGCTAGGTATTCAGATGTGGAAAGCAACAAAAAATAAACTTAGTATCAAGAAAAGTCACTTATTCAGCTCTCTGCAGCCTTGATTACTCTGCTGGCCCACGTGGAGTCTGTGCTGAGTAGGTACAAGCTGAAAGTTTTATACCAGGGGCTGGAAAAAGCTAGAAACTGGCCCAAAACGACCAATAAACTACTAGTTACTGGCTGAAACCTCACAAAACTGGACAAAAGGCAGCTCAATGCTTCCCACTCCCACTGGTAAGCAAGGTAGCTTCCCTTCCCGCAAATAAGGCAAGGAAACAGTACACAGGAACTACAACCAAAGCCCAGGAATCAGCAACTCTGAAACTGGACTAAACTAGTAAAGCAGGAAAGCAAGGTAGCTTCCTTCCCCAAATAAGGCAAGGAAACAGTACACAGGAACTACAACCAAAGCCCAGGAATCAGCAACTCTGAAACTGGACTAAACTAGTAAAGCAGGAAAAACAAGAGATATTTTTTTTTTTTTCTTTTTTTCACAAAACAGGCAGAAACAGGTACAGCAAACACTTATAAATGCTATGAATCAGCTACTACAGCTTACACAGAAGAATTTGCTACAAATACAGTCAAATAGTAACAAACAAGGATTCCAAGTGCAATATTAAGTTAAATGCAGTAAAACAGCTTCAATGTAACAGAAAGGCAGGCGAAATACAGTTGCTAGGTATTCAGATGTGGAAAGCAACAAAAATATACTTAGTATCAAGAAAAGTCGCTTATTCAGCTCTCTGCAGCCTGGATTACTCTGCTGGCCCACGTGGAGTCTGTGCTGAGTAGGTACAAGCTGTAAGTTTTATACCAGGCCGCTGGCAATTGCAACAAACTGGCCCAAAACGTCCAATAAACTAGGAGTTACTGGCTGAAACCTCACAAAACTGGACAAAGGCAGCTCAATGCTTCCCACTCCCACTGGTAAGCAAGGTAGCTTCCCTTCCCCCAAATAAGGCAAGGAAACAGTACACAGGAACTACAACCAAAGCCCAGGAATCAGCAACTCTGAAACTGGACTAAACTAGTAAAGCAGGAAAGCAAGGTAGCTTCCCTTCCCCCAAATAACGCAAGGAAACAGTACACAGGAACTACAACCAAAGCCCAGGAATCAGCAACTCTGAAACTGGACTAAACTAGTAAAGCAGGAAAAACAAGAGATATTTTTTTCTTTTTTTTCTTTTTTTTCACAAAACAGGCAGAAACAGGTACAGCAAACACTTATATTAGACATTATATTCTTTAGAAAAATGCATACTAACACAAATCCTGTTATTCTAGCAATTTTCTAAGTTCATGAGAGCAATATTTACAATCTGTCCCTCTTTATTATAGGCATTGTGCAGATTTATTGCACTAAGAGGTTGAGGGTGTGTGTGTGTGTGTGTGTGTGTGTGTGTGTGTGTGTGTGTGAGAGAGAGAGAGAGAGAGAGAGAGAGAGAGAGAGAGAGAGAGAGAGAGAGAGATGCCTTCATTAGAATTAGCATGTGTAATTTGTTTTCAAGTGCATTTTCAATGAATTGTGAGCTTCAAGAGAAGAGAAGTTTACTGCTGCTCATGCTGTCTTTTTAAAATGTACAACTGTTTTGTTTAGCAAATGGTATCACTATTGTGGGATAGAATTCTAAACCAGTGTTGGTAGCATGCTTGCATCTTGATGCAGAGGGCTGAAGGTTTGACTCCCACAGACTGTAGATTTGTAATGAAAGAAGTTTGAGTGGCCTTTTATGGTTGAAATGTTCTCAGTTGGGCAGTTTGTCATTATTGGTTCATATGTTTCATTGCTTAAAGGAAAAATGTTCGGAACTATAAATTTAAAACACTCTCTAACAAGTGGTGCTGTATTATACAAGAGATATAATTTAATTATTATATAGTATGATTAATACAGTCAGGAATGTGAAATCAAAGAACTTTTGCATGGTTCTAAAAATGTGTGCAAGGAGCCTATGATTTGAAAACAGCCCAAATGTAAACTTACCCTGCCACTGGCCAGATGCATTTTCTTTGAATGTGGGTTTCAATGCTGTTTCAGTGAATGTGGGTTTCAAAGGTAAAGAAGTTTTAATGCTAAGTCTGTTTTCATTGTAAAACTATTGCTTTGTTTAGCTTTAGTAAATGTCTATCAGTGTTTGTGCTATAAAATTTGAAATAAATGGAAGGCATTTATTATTATGAACAGCATTTACATTTTTACATGCTTTGCAATCCCTGTACAAAGTGCTCTTGTTATTTTGGTACTAATTTTTGATACAACCGTTTTATATAGATTCATGTTTATGCAACATTAATAAACTTGCTTTATGTCAGGCTATTGGGACTTGCATTTAACTTTCATTATCTTGCCATTGTTAAGTATGCAAATAAGTATCACAATCAACTGTTTTATCTAATGTTAATCTTGGGTTTGATTTAATATTGCTGCTTTAAAAAAGGGTTATAATGCCCAAGTTAACTATTTACAATATAATTTGATTTCAGGAATTGACTAGTGACCATAGTGTTTTGTTTTCACTGTTTTAACATTTGAACTAGTGACTTCATATCCTGTTTTACAGTCTACTTTACAGATAAACATTTGAGGTGCTTTGTTCCCTGTAGGTGTCCTCTTCAAGCTGTTTCCATTACAGAATCCCTTACAGCCTTTTCTTATTTTTTACTTTAGAGTTATGTTTTAGATCCCTAAAATAGTTCTCAGTCTGTCACATTTTTAATTTCTTGGTTTCTTTTTTCCACCTGTCTTATTATTGATTTTATCTTTGTTTTTTCATTGTCTAATTATAACTTTATGTCACTGCCAACACTAAAGATGATCGTATTCTAATTTGTTTTGTACATGTTACTTTGTATAAACTGAACAAAACATTGCTATAAAATGCTACATCTAAAGAAATCCCAATCCCTCTGCACCACACGCTCCAGAGACCTCAACCTCATTACCACAATCAACAGAACATGCTGGAGGGACAGGTTCATAACCCAGAGACTGCCCATGCTATGGAATAGACTTTCCATGCATATTAAGCAGAGCACCTCACTGGCCCTCTTCAAGAGAAATCTTGATGAGTGGATGGGAAATGGAAAATTCACCCCAGGGATTACTCCAGTGGCTCTACTCAACAGAGGCACTGGGAACTAAGGTCGGGTGGCACGATGCTGGGGTAATCCTATAGGCTAGGCTTGTAAAGGCTCCAGGGCCATTAGCCTAGCACACACCTATGAACCTATGAAATGAAATCCAAATATATGTAATCATTGTAGAAGTAAAGCATAAAACAGTATGTACACTGAGAGATCTGAACAGTGTCTAGACAAATGGGGATGAATAGCCAAGTAATGGGACACTGGAATGGCTGCGTGGGTAGGTGGGACTGTGTGGGTAGAGGGGTGGGGCTGTGTGGGTGGGGCTCTGGGTTTGCACCCCCCCTGCAAAAAATCCTGCGGGCTGCCTTGCGGGGGCGGCTCGTGCTATTAGACTTCAGAACTGTAGCCCCCCAGCTCTAAAATAAAAGAAAAAAGAAATAAAATAATTAGTTGTGAGTCCCCAAACTCTGTGCATGTATGCTGGAATCTGGACTGCTGTTTAACCAGTCCAGATTATGAAGAGAAGGCATCAGACTAGATAGTATGCTTCTGTTTATTACAGAGCAGGTTTATGCTATTTTGCTAGTTGCCTCCTCTCTGTCCTAGATCACTCATTGGTTGTCTCTACTCCCTTGGGGAAGGAGTGGGGATGACCCAACAAATTACACATCTGTATAGTGAATACCCTTCCTCATTATTATTATTGCTGCTAACAAGCCTGCCTGAGGATATCAGACATTGGATGCATAATTCTAACTTCAAATTACTTAGTGACTTTAACATGAACTGCCATGAGAGGATATAATTAAATTTTCTTCTGAAAGGCATTGATGTCTGTCAATTTTTTATTTCATTTACACACAATAATTTAATAACTGGCAATCATACAACAGTGGTTTGAGTAATAACAAATTCTGACAATTGATATACTGCTCTCTATATTCTCCCAACAATTGCCTGGTTTTCATCTCAGGCAGACCCATCTCACCTTTTCAAAAGTATTATTCTGTTCCTTGTGCACCTGAGTGGTGACTGGTTGCCAGTCTCATCTGGAGGATACTTTACAAATGCCCTTAGACCATTGATGATGGTAGTACCCCACCCTCCTATACCACTCCCCTGTGGTGAGTATTCCCTCCTCAGAAGTAGTGTTTGTGTCAAATTTGTAGGTGGGGTAAACAGTGTAGTCTTTGTGGGGCTCTCACTTACAGCATGTTTGCCATGCTCATTTTGCTCTGCTGTTGCCATGTGTTCAGATAGTACCTCTTTAACAGACTCTGTAATTGTGGATGTGGATGTTTCATATCCCTGTAGCATTGCAGAACCTATCATCAAGCCATGACTCTTGCATCAATCATCATCATCAGCCACAGACATCCTGTTAAAGTATCAGCTACATATTGCTTGTTTTACTGGAACTTCTACCAGTGGAACCTGTAAAAACATGAGCACACAAACACGGTTGTCCACTCTGCACACATATGCATCCATAACCCTCTGTGGTATGTGTACTAGTACAGATATAAGCAGTGCTATAAATGTGTAAAGATATGCCTTACTGTCCACTGCATTGCATTTTCAGAACAGAGGTGCCTGGAAAGACAGATATGCAAGTCCATTTGCTTCTGAAGTGGTGTATGCTATAGTCTGCTGTAATGGACATTAATAACCCACTGCTTTCTCAGCTGATGCAGGGGTGGTTGTTGCAGTGCCTGCTCCCACATATATGACAACCTCATGTGCAAGAGACAATCTCCCTGACAAGCAGATAGCACTAAAAAATACCTCTGCCTCTATAAGTCGCTTCTGTTGTTGTGGTCCACTGTCTGTGATGGACCTGTCCATCACAATGTCCCACGCTTGTCCCTTTGCATTATGTTTCATATTGGTGACCCTATGTTGCACCTGCTTTAAAGATCTCATTAACATCCTGCACAAGTTCCTGCCAAACCTTTTATTGGAAGTATTTGTTGGTAGCCTCTTTTCCTGGAGGCACAAGCAATGTATCTGAAGGCCTGTAGTAACAGTTCATCCTCCTGGTTAGCAATCTTTCCTATGCATTGCCTCTCTCAGTACCTCTTATACCAAAGAACTAAACATGTAAGTCAGTGGGTGTATATGTCATGCCACTATGCTATGCAGATGTGTATGCCCATGACCTACCTTGTTAATGCACCTGTTTAATAGCTGCAATCACTGCTATGAACAACATCATCATTATCCCCTTAGCAACTACACCCATGCCTATACAAGCAGCACAGAAACTGCACACTTTTTGCGGCATGTAATTACTTTATCCTATGTTCATGGCTTGATCAACTGACATGTGCAGAGTCATGCACACACACAGCCATACACACACATACACACACACCCACACACCCACACACACACACACACACACACACACACACACACACGCACACACACATACAAACACAATATGGGAACCTAAGATTAACCAGCCTGAATTAGTGTTGTGAGATGGATTTACAAACAATTGCCTGTATCTGTTTCCTAGAGTAATACATTATCATTGCCTTTAAATTTTAAAACTCTATTGATTTTATGCACTGCAACCACCTTAGAACTTTCCTGACCCTTTCATACTGAACCATAGGTATGGAAGTCATCATTGTTTCTGGATGACTGTAGTGTATGTTTTCTTCAGAACACAGGCTGCTGAAAGCCTTACCAGATGCTCTTTGCATCATCTTACTATACCCTGCTTCATAAATACTGTATCTACACAATGACAGACTAAGCTAATACTGGGAAGACAGCACATGTCTAATGAAAATATGTGCTGAAATGCTGCGACTGGATGAGTGCATGATTTTAATAATCTGCAGATCCCAGTAATCCCTAAAAAAGCAATATGATGACCATTAGCGCAACTTTATTTCTGGAGAAGAATTGCTGCTTGTTCTCCTTATAGAACATGTTTTTGCACTTAACTTCCATCTAGTTTACACAAATCACACACTGACATAACCTCTTATACATCAGCTACACATCACACCAACCAAGTGTGACTATGTCTAGACATAAATAAGTCACTGTAGGCTATTGGTATAGCTACATGTTACACAGCTGTAATATTAAGTTTATAAGTAGTGAAAAAATAAGAATTTCAGTGTTGTACTTTATCAACATGTATTAATATTTTCCACTCCTGTACTACTTCATATATATGGTAGTCATTCAGATGAGTCTGTCAAAGTATTAATCTTACTGTTTACGGTATAATATCTGCTGTCAAAGTATTAACGTTACTGTTTATGGTATAATATCTGAAATGTTTTTCTGTGATTTATGGATTATGCAACTTTCTACAGAGTTTTTATTTATACTGAATGTATTTCTTTATTGTTTTCTCTACATGTAATGCTGCTGCTTGTAGCACATTTTCTTTTAATGAACTGTTTACTTATTCAGTTTACCTGTCTATCCAATGTTAATTATCTGTTCATCTCTATCTCTCACTCTCTGTATGCCATCAGAATATAGTGATTGCTGATATACTGAGTAAGTTATTAAAGAAGAGATAGCTGACAAAGTCATGTGGAGTTAAATACCAAAAGCTGGTGTTTTTAATTCTGTCCTAACTGCACATGTTGAGGCTAGAAATGCATCTCAAATAAATGTTTTGACACTGTGAGTATCCCCAAAGTTCAATTATAAATGTTTACTCTGAAATGTTTGAATGCCCTAATAACTGTGTTTTTCTGTAATATCTAATAAATGACAAATACAAGAAAATGGAATGTAGGACTGTTGAGCCCTGAACTATTATTGGGACACTCCTCCATCCTGCAAATGGGAAATATTCTTATAGCCCTCCCCCCAGTTTGTTTCTCTCCTTCAACTGTTCATAACGTCAAGTCAAAATCACATTTCACAGATATGAGTCAGTGTCTCTCACTGATGCATTCTTTTCAAGGCAGTGAAATATGTTTCACTTCTTGCTGCCATCAGATCTTATTGTAACCTTGCTCAAATAACTTTCTGCAGAATATCTGTAAAAAGATATTACCTGAAATTACTGATGGCAAGTAAAGGAAATATTATCCTGCTTCTTCAGAAAGACTGAAGAGACATGAACTTTTTAGTGGAATGTGATTATATTCCCTTATGCCATATTTTATATTCCACGGTATTAGTTTTCTGTGATGCATAACGTAATGCATTTTAGCGGTCCATATTTGCTAACTTGTCTTCAAGTTAATTTAATTTCCTTTTAAACAACTGGTTGTCAAGAAACAAATAGCAAAATGTTTAAACAAAATATATTATGAAGTATACAGAAATATAAACTGCAAGTTATAGATAATAAGACATCAGAATGTTTTACGTCAAGCATATCATTCTGAAATGATTCAGCTCTATAAAACAGTGATCAATTTTAACTCAATGTTTTTATCCTTTTAACGAGTAGCATTCATTTGTTTCAATAACTATGATTTCATAGACCAAATATTTGTTTGATTGCATGGGTATATTTTAACATATCAATTTTTTTCTTAATAAAGCAGTCTTAAAAAGACCTCAGCAGAAAACTTGTACTTGTTACTAATACCTGACCAAATGGCATTGTAACAAAATCATTTCTGTAGTAAGGGGAATACAGAAATAAGATTTTGCAGTCTCTTTGCTAAGAATAGCTTGTCAGACAGGTAGCAGTATTCAACATACTGAAAGGCCAAGCTGATTGATATGTTCAGATGTTGTTGGCTCCAGCTGGTTCAGGACGGTCATTGAAGGTCTGTCATTGGAAACTACTAAATACTTAGTCAAGGCGTTGCTATGGGATGTAAACATTCTGTGGATGAAGTAAACACACTTCTGGGAACTCCTTAAGCTTCACATTTCTTCAGAATACTTGAGGATACCCTCATGTCAGCCAGCCAAGCTAAGGGTTATACCACATGACTGTGCCTGACAAACCATTAAAGTGACGCTTTCGCTGATTTCTCAGTTATATCCTTGCTTCCTAATTGCTTACTGTGATGAAAACACACAATATGTTTTCCAAGTACTGAGCTTATGTTCTTGGAATCTTTAATGCAGTTGAATTCTTTGAGTACACTTAGAATCTCCTCTCTGGTCACTCTCCATACTCCAGTTAGTACCCTAAGGAGCTCTAACCTACAACACCTTGAAATATTTAAGCCCAAAAATAACTTTCGCCAAAACCTATACAGCCAATACCCTGCCCAAAACAGGAACAAGTTTCCCCCAACATCAGAAAAATAACACAACAACACATCAATTCAAAAACGTTCTTAAACACTATCTTCTCAATAACTCACTATAACTCCTAGCCAGCCTTTAACAACACTGACATTACTTGCCTACACTAAACTGATGCAGTTCTTTGTCAATTGGCCTTAAGTGTCTTACACTCTCTAGTACCTTTTAAAAAATCTCTCTTTTCGTTCATTGTTTTTCACTGACTTGATTTTGATGTTGTGTAACTTGTAAATAACCGATCCACTGTTTCAAGCAACTGCTCTGTGATATAGCTTGTGTCAAAATAACTAGGACATTGCTTCTACTCACAGTACACATACTGTAAAATGTATGAAGGCTTATTATTGGTTCTAGCAAGCATTTACTGTGTTACTGACTATATTTTATTCATTTATATGTACTTGTGTATTTTATGCATTTTATAAATTTAAATGTACTTCTTCATTATTGTTTGTCTGTTACTAATTTTACCTGCTTTTATGCAGCTTTTCTCCCTGGGCCTCCACTGAAAAAGGGCTTTTGCTCAGTCAGACACTCCCAGTCAACAAATGTCAAATAATAAATAATGCAGCACAGATATGAATGTCATATACATTGGCTTCACCCATTATTATAGTTTAATACCATTACTTCTGCATTTGTTACTGAACTTCTATGGATGATAATTCAGTAATAAAATAAGTAAATAAATGTTTTTTTTTAAATATTACGTTCCTTTAAACTATAATACTGTCTATTAACAAACGCAGCCTCTGAAAATGCAGACACGAGTAGTAATGTTTTGCTCAGACATCAAACATTTAGTGCCAAAAATAATGCTAAACATTGGCCTCAGATTTAACATTTATCATTTAGAGCAGATATCTCCTAAAATTACATAGCTTAGCCTTGTTGACCCTGAAAACAAGTTATGCACTCAGGAGTATACGATTCCAGTCGTTATAAAAATAAACCCTGCCTGCATCATGAAAATAAATTCTGGCACTGTTATTGATTGGTTGATTGCTGCTTAGGTGACAGACCAAATGACTGATTTTTGAGACACATTTATCTGACTAAGTCCATGATGTATTTTATATGGTATATGTGTGAATGCAGTGACTACACTAAAAATGGTTTAGATACAGCTATTTTTTTGTGAAAATGGACTAAGATATGCAGAATCAGATTGATTAGTCTACTGAAGACACATTTTGTCATTTGTAAGTGAATATACTTATTAATAATGCAGGCAGTGTATTTTATGTATTAGTATCCCATCACATGTATAGTATTATAGACAGAAATGGCTAGTTCCTTAAAAGTTCCCTAGAAAATGAGAACATGCTAATAATGTTCATGAATATATCAGCACTTCAAGAGTCTTAGCTATATGGGTTTATCTCCATCCTCTGCACCAGCTTCATGAAGCTTTCGGCTCCTATTGTATTCAACCTCACCTGACAGGAGCACATGGGGCACTTCATGTAAACAGTAGTGGAGAGTTAAATGGTTTGGAGTTTTTTGCCACAAAAGCAAGCACTTCTAATCAGCAGTTCCTGTTGCAGTCCTCAAGCTGGACAGATAAGTCCCTGTTGGGGAAAGCCTTCCTTTGAAAATGTAGTTTTCTGTGGAAAACGTGTTTATTTGACAAGAACTCTGCGTTAGTGCTTGTAAAACAAAAAGAAAATGAACAACTATTTTCCATAATAGAAATGTGTTGGTGGTGCTTCTGTGAACTTTTTTTGAAGAAAAAATAGTGTTTTATGACTAAAAATCTAGATATTTTTAATAGTTAGTGTGTTTGCGAAAGGACATTGTACTTGCGTGGGACTTGTTGTGGTTTACATATCTCAGAACCACTAATTCTTTTATTCTTTCCTTACTGAGTTTTGCTACCCTCTTTCCCTTCCTCAATCTCAGAATAACTTTGGAGCAGGTAGTCAGTCTCTGCAGTATTACATGCCCCAGCGCACAAGAAGAAACCTGTAAAGGAGTCTTCTATGATTTGTCCATCTCATGGCCTCAACTACTGTTGGATAAATCTGCTGTGGCCATCTGTTGTTCTTCAGACCACCCAACATCTTCCATCAGTCCTCTTGGTCTAACATTTGCAGCCACCAATGACTGGAGGTTAGCTATATCCTTTATAGCTGTAGAAAAGCCCAAGACAGTCCACAGAGAACCATTTATATTGTGGGCTAGGGAAGAGATTGGTGAAGGGTCTTCACTTTGCCAAAAAAAGACTGTGGAAGTTGGAGCCAGTGTACCTAATGGGCAAACCTTACTGGGGATCACTGCAGTTGCTGGGAAAAATGTTCAATTTCCTGTCTCTATTTCCTTGGATAAGGCATGGGCTTTGCTAAAGAGTTAATTCCTACCTTTTTCAAGCTAGGCAAAACATCAGGTAAGAAAAGCAAAAGGAAAAGACGTGCTTCCCATTCTGACAGGCATTTCCATTCAGAGGAATACTCTTGACAGGGGAAGAGTGTTCCTCAAAGGACTCTACCCAGTCATAATGTTCTGATTCTGAAGAAAGCATAGTTTCTGACTTCTCTACTGAATAAATCTTTTCCTCTTGTATTGCTTGCCTTAGTGAATGTCTTTCTTACTACAGCCAATATATCTGATGAACAGTCTTCAGCTTCCAAGAGGTATGATGAGATATATAATGTACCCAAATGCATAAATACGTATTTTCTGATCCCAAGGCAGACCCCCAGCAGTCATTCTCTCTGTCTAAATCTCTTGCTGTCAAACTGCGTACTGCTTCAAATTCTATTCCTCTTGATAAAGAAGGGAAAGTTGGAGAGGAAATTTAATTCTTCTGGTACTTTAACTTTCAGGATTTTAAATAGCCAAGAACATAAGCTGAAGCATTTGCTGAAGTCATTTGACAATATGCAGAAGTCATTGGTAATCCTTCCTTCTGAGGGAGAAAGTTTTTTTATGTAATTCTTGGACAACTGTTACTCGAGTAAGTAAACATATTTTAAAGTGTGCTTATGATATGCCACTGATTCTTTTTCCAGAGACCTGATTCTGGATCACATTCAAGGAAACTTTCATGGCTTTGTTCTCAAACCCTCACTGGTGAAGACAAATCTGAGATTTTTAATTCTCCATTAGATAAACATTCCTTCTGCAGCAGAGGTGCTTAAGAAGTGTAAGGACAAGGGAAAACTGATACAAGTTGTGACTCAGCTTTTTCAACTCTTGTTTTACAAACTTTACCTCTTCCTCATCCCCCTTTACCAACAGTTTAAACAACAAGAGAACTAGAACAAAAAAGGCAAAAATCAAGGGAAAACATACCCTAAAAGGAAGAGATAAATCTCAAAACTAAAAAAAAAAAAAAATCAAGGAGATTCTTACCAGTCAGCACGATTATCTGCTAGTTCAGACTCCCGACAGCCTCCCTGGCAACTTCTCCACATCACACCGACTTGACTTTCACCTTTGGCTTCAGATAATCTCAGACATTTGGTAGAATAATCCAAGAAGGGTTCTCATGGCAATGTGAATTACTTCCTCCTTTTTAGGGGATTCCCTCCTGCTCAGAGAGACTAATTGCTCTTATTTCTTCCCATCTTGCTCTCAATGGGAGTAATCAAACCAGTGCCTTTATATCTTATAGGCAAAGATTATTATTCAAGGATTTTTCTAGTTCCCAAATTGGAAGGATCATAGCGAGGCCAGTATTGGTTCTAAAACTCTATATCAAGATTTAAAGTTCAAGTTGTTATCACTTCAAAATCTAATGCCATTGATCCCAAGTCTAACTTTCATGGTAAAGCTGTATCCTATAAGATATCTAACACCATAATCCTCTTTCCAAGCACTTTGGTCATTTTTTAAGATGACAGCTGTCAAGAGTCTCTAACAACTGTGCAAGAGCTTTAACTCAGTCTAGGATTTCAAATCCATTTGCAGAAGTCCTCTCTCATCCCGTCACACAAAATAGTTTTGGAAGAGCCATTCTCCCTCCAAGACAAAGTGGAAATGTCCCAACAGTTTTTTCTGAATTTCTCCATCATAAACTGAACATTAGCAATGGGATTTCTCAGGATTTTGTGGTACATGGCATCAGTGATACTTATGCCATAGGATAGACAAGAGGAAAATGTAAAATTTCCTCAGATCAGTCTGGACCAGCATTTACATACTTAGACTTTTCAGATTCCTGTTTTACAATTTGTAAAGAGGCAGATTCATTGGTGGGTAATAAAGATTGCATGCAATGCAGGTCTTTCATTCTCCCTTCTGACCCCTCCCCTCCACTCAGTGACCACAAATGCTTCAGACTGTGTGTTGGGTATGGTATAAAAAGAGATAAAAGCAGAAGTTCTGTGGGATCTTGTAGACAAATAGCAGACATGAATGTTAATGAGATGTTATTTTTATTAATTCTTTGAAGGCGTTGAATAATCTCTGCTCTCCAGAACTCCTGCAAGTGGAAAGTGACAATACAACAACAATGTGGCACATAGACAAATTGGGGGTGGGGGGGGCTACAGGATCCTACCACCTTTGCATACTGGCTGTGATGGCCTGTGTCACTCGTCTCTCTATACACAAAAGGTGAAGCAGGTGGGGTAGTTTGTTTAAGATGCTTTATTACATAGAAACACATCAGGATGGATAACAACATCATTAAATATAAAAAAACTGACTAACAGACAGAACTTACATACCTACATTCTTACATCTCAACAGTTTACTACAAAATGGCAGTCAGACTTGCACTTGCTCACTATTTATGCACTTGTACAAACCCTTGTATAGCTTCCTAAAGAGACATACACACATTGATCTACATCCTCCCTCTTAAAAAGATTCACCTTAAATGAAAATGACATTGCAGATAAACATGCATTGTTATGGACATTTAGAAACAAACACAATGTTCATGCTCAAATTGCTGTGTATCTATAACATGGTCTGGAGATGCAGCCGGGTCTCATAGCATAACAATCAAGACTGGGTTTAGCAACAGGGACAGTCTTCAGTGAAAAACTCACATCAGGGACTTTGGGATTCATCACAGGAATGCAAATATTCTCTGGAATTTTTTCTGGAACTGGAATAATGGACAACTCACTCTGAGATAAAGAGTCTTTCTCACAGGCTATATACTGTGGTATAGGCTCAGACACCGGTATCAAACATCTTTGATTCCACCTAAAATCAGCTCCTTGTGTTTCCATAATGTACGACCTCAGCTCTTGGCAAATATTTTTCATGACTCCAATCCAGTCTTTGGACATTTGCATCCTTATTACTTCTTCTTGTAATGGATTGAGTGGTTTGCTGGTCATATTGTAATAGGACTTCTGGGCTAAACGCTTCTTCAACAGATTGGTTTTCACTGACCTGTTGTTCTTAACACATGGCACCAGCTTTTTCCCAGTTAGGGGTCACCACAGTGGATCATCTATCTGCTCATGATTGGCAGTGGAGTTTTTTTATGGTGTTGAGTTGCCAGCCCAGCACCCAACCTTTCACAGAAGACATACACACACACCTAGAGCCAATTTAGAGTGTCCAATCCACCTATGCATGTCTTTGGGAGGAAACTGGAACAAACCCATGTGACTACAGGGAGGACATACAGACTCTGCACAGAAGGCACCCCAGCTGAGAATTGAACCAGAGATCCTCTTGCTGTGAGGTGGCAACACTAACCGCTGCACCACCACGGCCGCCCAGGAACCAACAATTGACTACTGATTGGTAATATGGCTGTGGTTTGTCTCAACAGAAGTCTCTGAGCAGGGGAACCAAGATATTTTTCAGAAGGAATGTTTCTAAGATTTAAGATATTCAGCGACACATCACTATTGTCTCATTTTGACTTTTCTGGTAACTGCTTTGTACTTTGAACTGCATGTTCTGCCAAACCATTTGACTATGGATACTCTGGGCTACTCATGACATGACTAAAGTCCCATTCTTCAGCAAATCTTTTGAATTGTTGGCTTGTAAATTGTGTACCATTGTCAGAAATAATATTAGGTTAACGAAAAAAGTAGTCTGGGTTCAGCAAATTCAGTATAACCACCAAAAGCCTAAATACAAAACAAAAGAGGTAACCAGAAACACAAGGAGAATATAAGCTGTTCACTCACAAGCAATTCACTTTCACAGCTGAACCGCTTCCTCAGGCCTGAAACTCTTTAAGATGCTATTTGCCCGTGAGAGCTTCACTGATTACATTCACTACATCACTCACTTATTGTAAGCCTTCAGTCACCTTCTAGCAGATTTAAACCAAGTGCAAAAAATTTTCCATCTGTTTCCTTGTGGTTCCGGTTACCTCTTTTGTTTTGCATTGTCAGAAATAACTTTGTGCGGACTACCATGGACTGCAAAATGACATTTCATCTTCGTAATGACAGTATTGGATGCAAGATTGGGAAGTAGGTCAATCTGGAACAAGTTGGAATAAGAGTCTACTAGTTCATAGGTTCATAGGTTCATAGGTAGGTACTAGGCTATTGGCCCTAGGGCCTATATAAGCCTAGCCAAATGGTAGCCTGGCTTTTGCCACCCAAGAAAATTATTTTCCTGTTCCCCTGACAAGCAGAGCCACATAAGTGATCCCCGGGGTGAATTTCCTATCTCCCATCCAATCATCAAGATTTTTCTTGAAGAGTGCTAATGAGAAGCTTTGTTTGATATAGATAGGTAGTTTGTTCCAGAGTATGGGAAGTCTCTGAGACAGGAATCTATCCCTCCAGCATGTTCTGTTTATTGTGGTGACAAGGTTTAGGTCCTTAGAGCATGTAGCTCGGAGGGATTGGGATTTCTTTACGTGGAACATGTCCAACAGCTCTGGGTTTGACATAGCTTTGTATGTTAGGCAGAGATGGCCTCTGAGTAGGCAATATGCGACAGAGTAAAGCTGGAGTTTTTTGAGACGGTCTGCGTAGGGCATCTGTTTGAGGCTGGTAATCCTCTTTGTGAGGTATTTCTGTGGCCTTTCCAGTTGTTGTAGATGTGTTGTGAGGTACATACCAAAAGGGGCGTTGTACTCTATAATGGGTCTAATGAGTGATGAATAGAGGGGAACAATGACTTATTTTTTTCCTGGATGAGAAACCTTTTGTGATGAGGTGTGCCATGTAGAAGGATTTCCTGACTACTGTGACGATGTGATTATCAAAGGAGAGACTACTGTCCACCTGTGTCCCAAGGTCTCTTATCACACTTTCGGTGTTAAGTAGACTACCAACTATGTGGTAGTTCATGGGTAAGAGTTTTTACCAAAAGGGATGACAATGCACTTTTTGGCATTGAGCTTGAGGCCATGGCTTTGACACAAGGCATCTGTCTCAGTGAGGCCATTTTGTAGGATGTCCACATCGTTAGGAGATTTGATTATGGCTCCCAGTTTGCAGTCGTCTGCAAACTTTGTTAACCAAAGACCTTCTATGTTAGCCTGTACTTCAGAGAAGTAGATACCAAACAGGAGAGGACCTAGGACTGAACCCTGTGGTACTCCACTTGTCACTGGTCTAAAGTTGGATTTAGAGTCTGCTACTTTCACAGTGTGGGTTCGGTCAGTGAGCCAGTTGGCAACCCATCTTGTGACATAGGGATTTAGACCTAGTTTAGTGAGTTTGTCTATAATTCCAGAGTGGGGGATGGTGTCGAAAGCCTTGGCGAGATCTAGATAGGCTGTGTGTACCACCTTACCCTCATCTACAGCTTTGGTGATCGCTTCAAAGAAGTCTATCAGGTTTAGGAGACATGATCTGCCTTTTACAAACCCAAACTGGGTAGGGTCCAGAGTTTGGAGATTATCAATGTCATTGTTTATAAGTTCCATGATGATACACTCCATAGTCTTGCAGACAGGGCTCATCAGGCTAATGGGGTGGTAGTTCCCGGGGTCCGTGGTGGCTCTCCCTTTGTGGAGTGGGATAACCGTTGCTGTGCGCCATTCGGTGGGCACAAAGCCTGAGGTGAGGCTATGGTTGAACATGGTACTTAGGTGGGGTGCCAGTTCGTTCTGTAGTTCATGTAGAACACAGCCTGAGATGTTGTCATGTCCCATGGATGCTGTGTTCTTGGCTTTGGAGAGTGTGTGTTTTTATCTATGTAGCCGTGATTACAGTTACTTTGCATTCTTCCGGTATAGAGATGGGTTCTTTAGGGGATGAGAGAGGGGTAAAGTTAGCACTGAACCTATCTGCCAGGATGTTGGCAATATCAGTTGGTTCTATATATTTAGTGCCGTCATGCTGTAACTCAGAGCAGATCTGAGTGTTGCCATTGAGATTCTTGACATAGCTATAGAATGCTTTGTGGTTGTCTTTAGAATCAGTGGTGATTTTGTTTTCGTAACTAGCTTTGGAGGATTTTTTGAGGGATTTCAGCTTCTTACTGAAGCTGACCATGGAGTTCCTCCAATCATGGTTCATAGGTTCATAGGTTCATAGGTTGGTACTAGGCTATCAGCCCTAGGGCCTATACAAGCCTAGCCATAACAACTCCCTGGCTATTTCTTCCCACACTATTTACTTCCCTGGATCCCTGTCTAGCAGGGTGACTGACGTGATCCCTGGGGTGAATTTCCTTTCTCCCATCCAATCGTCAAGGCTCCTTTTATAGAGGGCCAAAGAGGCACTCTGCTTGACATGTATGGGTAATCTATTCCAGAGTCTGGGGGTCTCTGAGTCAGGAACCTATCCCTCCAGCATGTTTTGTTTATTGTGATGACAAGGTTTAGATCCCTGGAGTGTGTCTCTGAGGGATTGGGATTTCTTTAAGTGTAGCATTTCCAACAGCTGTGGGTTTGACATGGCCTTGTATGTTAAGCAGAGATCTCCTCTGAGTAGACGATATGCGACAGAGTATAGCTGGAATTTTTTAAGGCGGTCAGTGTAGGGAATCTGATTTAGGCCTGTGATTCTTTTAGTGAGGTTTTTCTGCAGCCTTTCCAGTTGTTACAGATGTCTTGAGAGGTACATACCAAATGGGGCATTGTATTCTATAATGGGTCTAATGAGGGATGAGTACAGTGGGACAATGACCTCTTTTTTTCTGGATGAAAAGCCCTTAGTGATGAGGTGTGCAACATAGAAGGATTTCCTGACTGTTGTGGCGATGTGGTTATCGAAGGTGAGACCACTGTCCACCTGTGTCCCTAAGTCTCTTATCACACTTTCGGTGTTTAGTGTACTACCACCTATATGGTAATTCATGGGTACATGTTTTTTCCCAAAGGGGATAACTATACATTTCTTGGCATTGAGCTTGATCCCATGGCTCTGGCACCAAGCATCTGTTTCTGTAAGGCCTTTTTGCAGAGTATCCACATCATTTGGGGATTCAATAATGGCTCCCAGTTTGCAGTCATCTGTGAACTTTGTTAGCCAGATTCCCTTAGTGTTGGCCTATACTTCAGAGAAGTAGCTGCCAAACAAGAGTAGTCCCAGGATTGAACCCTGAGGTACTCCACTTGTCACTTGTCTGGAGCTGGATTTGGAGTCGGCTACTTTTACAGTGTGGGTTCTATCAGTAAGCCAGTTAGCAGCCCATAATATGATGTAGGGATTAATGCCCAGCTTAGTAAGTTTATCTATGATTCCAGAGTGGGGGATGGTGTAAAAGGCCTTGGCAAGGTCTAGATTGGCTGTGTGGACCACCTTACCCTTGTCCATGGCTCTGGAGACTGATTTGAAGAATTCAATCAGGTTCAGGAGACAAGATCAGCCCTTCACAAACCAAACTGGGTGGGGTCCAGTGTTTGAAGGTTGCCAATGTCTTTGTTTATAAGTACTATGATAATACACTCCATGACCTTGCATATAAGGCTCATCAGACTAATGGGACGGTAGTTTCCAGGATCCAAGGTGGATCCCCCCTTGTGAAGTGGGATAACTGTAGCTCTGTGCCACTCAGTGGGCACGAAACCTGAGGTGAGGCTATGATTAAACATGACACTTAGGTGAGGTGCCAGTTCATATTGTAGTTCATGTAGTGCACATCCCAGGATGTCATCTGGTCCCATGGATGCTGTATTCTTAGCTTTGGATAGTGCATTTTTTACCTGTGTGTCTGTTATTACTGGAATTTGGCAATCTTCCAGTATTGAGATGGGCCATTTAGGGGGTGAGAGGGGGGTGAAGTTGGCACTGAATCGATCTGTCAGAATATTGGCAATATCCTTGGGATCAGTATATTTAATGCCATTCTGTTTTAGCTCAGAGCAGATCTGAGCATTGCCATTTAGATTCTTGATATAGTTATAGAATGCCTTGTGGAATCTTTGGCAATTTTATTTTCATAACTAGCTCTGGAGGATTTTATGAGGGATCTCAGTTTCTTACTGAGACTGGTAAGGGAGTTTGGGAGTTTTTTGCATCCTGGGATTTTCCTCTTTTCTGCAACAGTTTCTTCCTTTTGTTGTAAAGTTTGTTTATGGCAGGGGACCACCAGATTGTCTTCCTTTTTTTGCATGAGAGCATCTTGGTTCTATTTGGGATGGCACGATTCATGCATGAGTGGATGTGCTCGTACAGTGCCTTAGTGTAGGATTCAGGAGTTGAACATTCTGTTCCCATCTGCATGGGTGTCATGAAGTTTGTCACTTCTGACTTGAGTAGCATGAAGTTGGCTTTGGAGAAGCTTTTTATGGAGGTTTCCTTATTGTGGGGTGGGAGTGGGATGTGGATGTTAAGGGTGATTAGCTTATGGTCAGACCCGACTAACGAGGGGGTGGCCATAGGTGTGGAGCATCGATTTCCCATGTTGGTAATGACCAGGTCTAGGATATTGGAGCCCCTGGTGGGAATATGGATTAGTTGATCCAGGGCATTGGAATTTATGAATTCCAAGAACCGTTGGGCAAAGGTGTTGGTACACGAGTAGTTTTCCCAGTTAATGGCAGGGTAGTTAAAATCACCCAGTATTAGGGTGTTTGAGTCTATCTTAATATTTTCCAGTATGTTTAGAAAGGTGTAGTGAGAATCTTGGGGCATGGTGGGGGATCTGTAGCAAGCTACAATTTGGATTGCAGTCTTACCTAGTGTTAGTTGCACCTGGAGAATTTCAGACACATTGTGTTGGGCAACTAGCCTGGTGGTGTGAATATCTTTGGTGAATATTGACACTCCTCCACCTTTAGTGTTTCGGTCCTGGTATGGTGGCAGAAAAGTGTGGTAAGAGTTGTAGCCTGGTATTGCAGGGGTGCTCTCTGGAGCCTTGAACCAGGTCTCAGGTACTGCACAGATATCAATGTTCTCCATTTTTAGGAGTGCCTCGAGAGAGTGCATTTTGAGGTTTCAACTTCTAGCATTGAGTAGCATTACCTTCAGATTTTGCATGATTATACCTGTTACGGTGGTGGTTTTGTCCTCTGAACTTTGCCTAAAAAATGCACTAGAGGGGTAGCAAGAGCCTTAGCCAGTAATCTGAATCCCAGGGGTGACAGGTGCAGATCATCTCTGTCAAAGCATCATGGTCTGTCGATCATGTCGTCCCAGGCAGACAGATACTGGATCCCCTTTGAATGACACCAGAAGCTTAGCCAATTGTTGAAGTCAATCATTTTGTCCTTAAATGTGGTATAATTCTGGGCGAAGGCAGGATGCTACTCAGGGCTAGAGTCATACATGCCTGGGCCACATGATCCAAGAGCTCTTCCATGTCCCTTTTCATGTAGTCCAGGGAGGCACGTCTCAAGTCATTCACTCCAATATGGACAATGACAGAGTCATATTTGTACTTGTTGTGGAGTGACTTGAGTGCATCCATTATGTGGTGGATCCTGGCACCCAACAGGCAGCTGACTGTAATTTTCAACTTGTTCAACCTGGTGAGTGGGACATTAGTGTGCCAGAATAAAGAGGGATTTTACTCTTTTTTGCAACAGTTTCTTTCTTCTGTTGTAGAGTTTGTTTATAGCAGGGGACCACCAGATTGGCTTCCTTTTTTTGCAGGATAGCATCTTGGTTCTGTTAAGGATTGCACGATCCATGCACTCATGCAAGTGCTTATAAAGTGCAATTGCATAGGATTCAGCAGTCATATCTCTATTGTCCATCAGCATGGGTGTCGTGAAGTTTGCCACTTCTGCCTTAAGAAGCATGAAGTTGGCTTTGGAGAAATTATTTACGGTGGTTTCCCTAATGGAGGGGTGGGGCTGGGATGTGGATGTCTAGGGTGATTTGCTTGTGGTCAGAACTGACCAACGAGGAATTGAACTCTGGTGTGGAACACCAGTTGCCCATGTTGGTAATGACCAGGTCTAGGATATTGCTGCCCCTGGTGGGGGTGTGGATAAGTTAATCCAAGGCACTGGAATTTATGAATTCCAGAAAACGTTGTGCACAAGAGTTGGTACATGAGTAGTTTTCCCAGTTAAGGGTGGGATAGTTGAAATTGCCCATTATTAGGGTGTTAGGTTATACCCTAATATTTTACAGTGTATCAAGAAATGTGGAGTGGGAATCCTGGGGCATGGTGGGGGATCTGTAGCAAGCTACAATTTGCATTGCAGTCTTGCCCAGAGTTAGTTGCACTTGGATAATCTCAGATGCATTATGCTGAGCAACTAGCCTGGAGGTGTGGATATCCTTAATGGATATGGACACACCTCTGCCTTTAGTGCTTCAGTCCAAGTTAGATGGCCAAATGGTGTGGTATGAATTATAGCCTGGTAATGCAGGGGTGCTCTCTGGAGCCTTGAACCGGGTCTCTGTCACTGCATAGATGTCGATGTTCTCCATTTTAAGGAGTGCCTCGAGTGAGTGCATTTTGAGGTTTAGACTTCTAGTACCGAGTACTGTTGACCATTCTACTCGAAAATGTTAGTGGCTACTCTTAACCAAGGTAGTAGTTCAGGAATCTGGTTTAACTGAAGTAGTTCTTGCTGTTGATGTGGCTTTCTACTATCACACACAGAACAAGATGAAAGTATTCTCACAATATCTTGTGACATAGAAGGCCAAAATACTAGTTCACTCACCCTTCTTTTGGTAGAATCTGCTCCTGGGTGACCTTGATGTAAGATAGTAATGTACTCTTGTTGCAAAGACTTTGGATTAATAGCTTTAGGACCTTTCATGATGATACCATTGTCTGATAAAATCTAATCTCTGTATGGAAAATAAGGTTGAGGTAAACTAGAGTACTTTAATGGATATCCTTCTTTGATATAGTGGTCGAGCTTCTGTAAAACTGGATCTGTGGCTATATGATCTCTGAGCTCATCAAGACAGGTGGAAGAAAAATTTCTCACTTCCATGACTTCAAAATCAAATTGCTCATTCTCATGCTGTTCAGTGATTGTTACGGGCAATCTGGATAAAATATCAGCAAGATAAACAAATTTGCCTTTATTGTGGACAAGATTGAAATAATACTTTTTCAATCTCATCATCATGTTTTGCAATCTGTCTGGAGCAGTATGCATAGACTTTCTCAAAATAGTGACAAGAGGTTGGTGTTCTGTTTCAATCTGGATAGGTCGGCCATAAACATAATCATGGCACTTGAAACATGCAAACACAATTGCCAAAAGAACTTTTTCTATCTGAGCATACTGCATTTAAGCTTGGGTAAGAGGTCTGGATGCATAAGTAGTAAGTTGACCCTCTTGGAAAATGACTGCACCAAGACCAAATTTTGAAGCAGCACATGAAAGAGTAACTGACTTGTGAACGTCATAGTATTTCAGAGTAGGTGGACTGGCAATTCCCTGTTTCAGGACATCAAATGCTCTCTGGTGTTACTCTAGTCAAGATACATATTTACGTGTTAGCCCTCTGAGTGGTGCTGATATTTGACTCAAATCTGGAATGAACTTGCCTATGTAGCTGACCATGCCAAGAAACATTGCAGGGCTTGAATATTGTCTGGAGCTGGCATCTCGAGAATGACTCTTTGCTTGGAAGGGTCTTGTTGTAAGCCCAAGCTGGTAAATAAATGATCAACATAAGTGACTTCTCATAGCCTGAATTTGCATTTCTGTGGATTCAGCTTAAGATTCAATTGACGTGCCCTTTCCAGAACTTTTCTGAGGTTTCTGTCATGCTCAGCTTCACCTTTACCTTCTACTAGTATGTCGTCTACTATAATGGCACAAGGATACCCAGAAAAAATTTTCTCCATTGCATGTTGAAAGATTTCACTTACAGAATGTATCCCAAACGGCATTCTTAGAGATCTGTATCTTCCAAATGGAGTACTGAAAGTGGTTAACAAAAAAGATTTCTTGTCAAGCAAAATTTGCCAAAATGAACTTTTTGCATCCAAGACAGAAAAAAAACAGTAGCACTTGGCATAAGAGCAGCAATGTCTTTGACTGTGCGCATTGGATGATGAGGTCTTTTCAGTGTCTTGTTCAAATCTAGTAGATCAATACATATTCTGATGTCATCTGAGCTTTTCTTATGAACTGCCATCATGGAAGATACCCACTCAGTCGGTTTGTCTACTGGGCAAATCACACTTTGTTGGATAATTTTGTCTAGTTCGGCTATGACACTGGTCTGCATAGCTCAAAATATTTGAAATAATATACTTTGTGAAATTTTATTTTATTCATTTTATTCATTTTATGCAATTCAGACTTTAGTTCAAACATTTTCCATAGTAATTTGAATATTTCTATCAATATCAGACATTTTGGCTTATTTTAATATCATTTAAAGCGTTCTGTATACTTTGTTTCATTTTTTGAGAATAAGAAAAAGTTTGAACAAGTTTTAACATCTGAAATTTGTTTCTGACCTGTTTTGTGAATTATGCATGCAGTAGGGATTGTCTACTCCTATACATAACTCCAACAGTAGCTAGATGCCTCTCAGATTCAAAGTGGAGAAACTGGAGTTCTTTCTGCCACAAGTCATTTCAACCATGCCACTTCTGACACCATGTCGCTCGTCTCTCTATACACAGAAGACAAAGCAGGTGGGATAGTTCATTTAAGATGCTTTATTATATAGCAACACATCAGGGTGGATATCAGCTTCATTAAATACAAATGAACTGATTAACAGACAGACCTTACATGCACACATGCTTACAACTCAACAGCTTACTACAAAATGGCAGTCAGACCTGCACGGGCTCAGTATTTATACACTTGTGCAAGCCCTTGGATAGCTTCTTAAAGAGACATACACACTGATCTACAGCCTGGAAGGTAGCAATTCAACTCAACCTCAATTATCTGGTGGCACACATTTTACCAGAGCAAAACCTCATTGTCGACAGGCTCAGCAGAAGCAGTATAGGCCCCCACACATGGAAACTTCATCCTAGTGTCATCCATGATCTGATCCACCTGTGGAGAGCACCCCATATAGATTTTGTTTGTTTACCTTCAGGGCAGACAACTAGAGAAATTCTGCTCCAGGACTCATTGGAAAGAGGCCTGGAAAACAGATGATTTTTCATTTCCATGGATAGTAATTTTCCTATATACTTTTCCACCCTTTCCCCTGATTACCAAAGTTCTTTAAAAAATCTAGTAAGACTGCCCAAAAATTGTTGTAGTGACTTCCTTCTGGCCACGGCACTAGTGGTTCTCCATTCTTTTCAATATGGCCAAGGTCAGGATTCACTGACACAAAGCAGCTGGAGTTTGATACACCGCAGTCTGGAAACTCTTCATTCAACTGCTTGGATGATACAGTTTTGATACCTTTTAAGCACCTTTTTATTTATTTATTTTTCTGAGAACATGCGGCAGGTACTGAAGAAGGCCAGAAAAACTGATGCAAGCAAGGAAATCACACATGGGCAAGTGGAAAAGACATTCTTGTTGATGCCACTCAATGAACCAGGATCCTTGCCAGGCTTGGATGCCAGTTGTTCTTGATTATTTGTGTAAGTTATGTTTCAATGGTTTGTCATACTCTTCTATCAAGCCACATTTGTCAGCCATATCTACTTGTCTGCCTTTAGATCATCCCTTTCTGACAGTGCCCAACTAGCACAATTTTTAAAAGGATCTTATATGTCCGCTCACCTAGAAAATAGGTGACTCCTCCTTGGGATTCCAGTTTTGGGCTTGAAAAGCTTACACAGTATCTATTTGAACCAGTTTTTCAGGCTGAATTAAGGTTCTTACCATGGAAGATGGTGCCACCTTTTGCTCAGACATCTGCAGGCCAAGTTCCTGAGTTAAACGCTATTATGGTGAGTCAGCCTTACCTTATTTTTCACAAAGACAGGAGTTTCTTTAATAAGAAATACTACCATTATGCTTAAAGTCAACCCAGAGTTTATTTTAAGCCAGACTATTCAACTTCCAGTCTTCTTTCCTGAACTGAAGGTTGAACGAAAAAGGATTCTTCACTCTTGGGATGTAAACAGGAAGCTCTGATACCACCTAGACAAAACCTGACCTTTTAGTAAAGCTGACCCACTAAGTCCCCTTTGAAGGTAAGTGAAAAGCAGGACTGGCCTTTGGTCAGCTGGTGCCCTGGCCAAAAGGTCTTCTCAGCCCCCCAACATCCCCTGTGCTTCAATCCTTGTCTACTACACCATCCAGATTACTGGAAAAGTCCCCCTGCTAGAGCAGCACCCAAGGAGGCTGCCTAGTTAGCCTATGCCTAAGGGCTGCTATGGAGAAAAGGACCAACCAGAGTCTAAGTTGACTATTTATAGCAGATACTGCTGCTTTTTTTTTTTTTTTTTTTTTTTATGTTCACCACAAAAAGAAGCTGCCAGGAAGGGTTGCAGCTCATTCAACAAAAATATTAACTTCTACTGTGGCTTTCTGGAAAGGGGGCAGACTCTAGAAATATTCTGTATGCACCAACTTGGTCAACTGTGCAATTTACTAGGACCATACTCCAGGGGCTCTTGGAGTCTTAGGTATTGGCCTCATCCCTTTTTGTCTTACACCTATCTAAGCTATGGGAATATCCCCATATAGTACTGCAACCATGATACATCTGCATGAACACAGTACACCCGTGTGAGTAAACTTATCATAACAGTAGATGTTCGAATGAATCATCATTGCAGCAGTCGTCTTTCTCTCCATCCCCCTTGCCCTGATGTCTCTATATTCTATTTCTGGGAGTGGTTGTTTTCACCCTTAGTTATATAGATTTGTTATTATTGCCTTTGTTTCCTAACATATGTACTAAAGACTCTTGCCTCATTCTAGACAAAAAATTATCTGATGCTTTTAGTGCTTTACTTACATTTTTTTTTATGGAGCATCCCAAACACTCCTGGCAGGTGAGAAGCTGGGCGGTGCAGGGTGGGGGTTGAGGTATACCTATTTAGCTTAGGCTACTGCAACGTTGATCCTTTTGAACATCTATTGTTATGGTAAGCTTACTTATACAACTATACTTTACTTAGTTCACAGCAAGGCAGCATCTGCAGACTTATGAAAATATGCAGATATGAAAGTCTGTTCTCTATACATCTTTTTCGAAAGGCTGTAGTGTTAAGAGTTTTGACATGAGAATAAACAAGAGGATTTACCATGCATACTGCTCCTGTTTTATTTTATGCTCATAGTTACCTCTATTGCAACCTTTCTGACACTATGCAGACCTTTACGTTAATCCATTTAGTATGTCTTAGCTATTTTAAGGCTTCCGGTCCTGAAACCTGACATGCATGTTTGGTGTTTGGAAATCTTTCAACAAAGTTTGCTTGCATCATCAGATTAATAATGAGTCATATAAAACAGAATCCTTGCATCCTAGATTAAAAGGGGAAACATCTCCACATTTCACCATAGATAGTATTGTTAGCTAAGGAATCACTTGCTATATGATTTCCTCATTATACCATATGTAATGATCACCCTGTCAGTTTTTTTTTATTACTGTCTTCTTCTGGATGCATATTCTCTGACCGTGACACTGTTGTGCAGTCTGTGCCTCTGTATTCTGGGTAGTAAATTCTTAAGTCTTATTTATAGATTTAGGGTTGTTGTTTTTGAAGAGTAAATGCAAAATCCATGTATTATACTAACTAAATAGGACTTTAAAACATGAATAAACTACATATCTAATAACTCTCTTTGTATATTTTTTCCATTGTCTGGAAAACAAGGCACCTCATTAACTCGGTTTACTATTAAAAATCTCGAAAGTTAAAAAAACAGGTACTTATGAGCAAAGTGCTTCACCGAAAGTACACATCACCTAATGGCCCTAATGTCGAAAAACAGCTGTTAATGCCGCAAATATCGAACACGACATTTTTGGCACTTAAGAGCAATCCCACCCTTCCCGTAACTCCCTAACTAGGAAACCTACCATCCCGTTTATGCAGGGGGGCAAGTCCCCTTGCACCTCCCACACCCCCCTAACTATATATTCCAACTCCGAGATCGCACTACAGTGAGGAAAGGAATGTATTTCCCTTACCACACTGTACCGTGATCCCTGTACATAATCGAACGTTATATTTGCGAATGCACATACCATTCTCAAATATTCCATTTGATTACGTGGCTGGCACACATATGAACTATTCGAACATCTGTAGTTTGAATAGTTCATAGGCGTGCAATGCTGCGCCGACTTTATAATAGTAAACCCATTAACTCTCTTTGTATATTTTTCCATTGTCTGGAAAACAAGGCACCTCAGATTTTGAACTAATTGTGTGTGTTGTATATTTACCCTTTCAGACAATCATTTCCAGACAAATCATTTTTCAGTTTGCGTTAAATTCCTGCCTAATATGGCAAAAAGTCAAAGAAGTTTAACTGCATAAATGCCTACACTGCAGGCAGTATTCCAATAGACAATTCTGCTACATAAAAAAGTGGAAACAGCTTTTTCACAAATGAAGGTGCAGCCTGTTGGACCTGTTTTTTATAAATACGTCTAGTGCAGTCCATCTGTACAGAATATGCTTGGTCTCTATAGACTGTATTGGTGCCTCCACTATTTAAATATACTATTTCAGCCTTATAAATGCTTGCAGGCATGTGTCGATTGACATATCATCTTTATTTCTGTGTCTAAGGTTGGTAGGTAAGTAAAATGGTATAAAAAACACCATTCAGTCCCAACCCTATAAAAAATAAAACAAGCAACATGAAATGAGCAAAGTGGAAGAGGTAAAGCAATACTGTAAGACTGAGTTAGGTAATATACATGAGAATACAATGAAAATATTAATATTTTTTGCAAAATAAAATATTAAAAATGTTTTAACTGAAGGGTAAGGTGAAAGTGGCAAAGCAAGTAAGTGAATGCCATAGTACTATTTGAACCAAACTAGAGAGAATTATGTAAAACTAAGCTGATTACCATTTTATTAAAAATAAGCTTAAAAAGGTCCATAAAGAAGATAGGGGTGGAGACAGAGGGACAGAACAGAATAGAAGGATGATGGGGGATGGGGAAGGAGAGGAGTGGATAGGGCAAAACAGTGGAGAGCTCAGGAAGAGCAGAGAGGTAAAGTTTAAAATGCTGCGTAATATATTGTTGAAAGAATGCTTTACAGACAGCAGATTGTATTAGGAAGAAGCAGAGTGTTTCTCTAATGTTAAACAGAGTTGGAAGATATCTGATTTCTAGGGAAGGGAGTGCCACACTTCTGGAACAAATTAAGATAAGGCTCTTTCAATGAAAGTGAGGTTGATTCTAGTTCCATTTCAAATCTTTGAAGTGGAAGGAAGTGGAAAGAAGAGTATAAAGAAAGCTCATTAGAAAAAAAACAGAAGGTTAAAGTTCAAATATGTGGGTACAAGTGTTCT